>NC_063055.1:5095000-5107500 GCF_018812025.1 Megalobrama amblycephala | reverse complement strand
TGTATCAGTATTTTTTTTTTTTTTTTTTTGACTTTAACCACAGTGTGTCATGGCCCACAACAAATTTTTTGTCATTTATGGAAACCTCAATATCTTTTCTCAGGATGGGTGTGGTTTCTTGGAACAAAAAGTACACATTTTACACATTTTTGTTCTTTAGACTTATAATTTAAGAGCAAAGGTCATGATCCAAATTGCTCAGGGTTCCACATTTAGGGTCAATTCATGATGAGATTTAAGTCTCAGTCCTAAATCTTTTTTAGGGAGTACCTAGTTAAATGATTAGTTCACTTTAAAATGAAGATTATCCCAAGATTTACTCATCCTCAAGCCATCCTAGATGTATATTTATTTCTTCTTTCTGATGAACACAATCAGAGTTATATTAATAAATATCCAGACACGTCCAAGCTTTATAATGGCAGCGAACAGGACCAACCAGTATGAAGCTGAAGAAAGTGCATCCATCCATCATAAACATATTCCACACAGCTCCAGGGGATTAATAAAGGCCTTTTGAAGCAAAGCAATGTGTTTGTGTACAAAAAATATCCATATTTAACAAGTTATAAAGCTAAATATCCAGCTTTATATAGCTGGATATTTATAAAGCTTTATAAAGCTTCTGCCAGACCGCCGTCTATATTCAACTTATGAAAAAAGCTTAACTGACACGACATCAGTTGAATACAGAAGGCGGTCTGGCAGAAGCTAGATATTTAGCTTTATAACTTATTAAATATGGATATTTTTTGTACACAAACTCATCGCTTCTCTTCAGCAGGCCTTTATTAACCCCATGGAGCTGTGTGGAGTATGTTTATGATGAACGGATGCACTTTCTTGAGCTTCATATTCATTGGTCCCGTTCACTGCCATTATAAAGATTGGATGCGTCAGGATATTTATTAATATAACTCCGATTGTGTTCATTAGAAAGAAGAAAGTCATATACAGGATGGCTTGAGGGTGAGTAAAGCTTGGGGTAATTTTAATTTTAAAGTATAGTGTGCATGCAGAACATTTCAGGTTTGAGACATAACTTTTTTTTTGTAATGATGCATTTTACATGAAATATTGTGCTTTGTCTAATGTGATGTGATGTTTGCATTTCTAACAGAAGGCATTCACACTTTTATTCACTTTTTTGCACAAAATTAACAAAGAAAACCTTTGGATTATGCAAATAATGAGAACATTGGTAGGAACATTAAACATATTAGGTGGTTTAAGGTAAATGTCTTGAAATTTACTGTTGAAATCCGGGTTATTAGTGTTAACCAAATCTAAAACAATTAAAATAACGTTTAATCACTTGAAATACAATAAATGTTAATCGAAACAAATCGGAAAAACCCTTATTTTATTTCAATTAGTTACCAAGGCAAAATTTCAATTCTGTTTAGTTTAACAATATACTAAAATAACAAACTAAACATGAAATAAAATTAATAAATTAATAAAATAATAAAAACTATTTAAAAAAATTAGATAAAATGATTAAAAACATTTGTCACTTGAAAGAAAATAAATATTATGGAAATGCAATGTTTAAAAACGTACATATTGTTAGGCAACATTTCTAATTTGCATTTAATTGAACTAAGTACTAAAATAACAAAAATAAATGTAAATTAATACAAACTATATATACATATTTAAAAAACTTAGTTTTTTAACTTTTAGTTTTAACTTTAAAAGGGTGGTTGATTATATTTAACTTTTTTAACTTTAGTTAGTGTGTAATGTTGCTGTTTGAGCATAAACAACATCTGCAAAGTTACGACACTCAAAGTTCAAAGCAAAGGGAGATATTTTCTTTTACAGAAATTGCTTTACGGACTACAACAAACGGCTGGTAGGGACTACAACGAGCTTCTTAACTGGGTTTGTGACATCACAAACCCCAAAATTTACATAAACCCCGTCCCCAAGAACACACAACAAAGGGGGTGAGGCCATGTTGGGCTGCTTTAGAGAAGAGGAAGAGCTGTTGTAGTAGAGTGTTGTTGACATGCCGTCATTTTACGCCGGACTGCTTCACAAACGAGGGTCAATTCAACGCTGGATTTGCACAAAAGATTAACATGACGGCACATGCTAGTGGATGAGTTGAATCAACTCCACAGCAACTACATAAATTTATTCACTAACCATTCAGAAACGTCCAGTTTCATTCTAAAAGTTGTAACTTCTTCCTGAGTCTCTCCATCAGTGTCGACTCCGGTTTGAACAATGTAAGGCTGAACACCGTTACTGACAATCCTCATTCTGGCTGCGTGAGATTCTCCAGCTTTGTTGTTGTTGAGCAACTGAAGCGAGAGCTGTTAAAGCTCCGCCCTCTTCTGGAAAGGGGGCAGGGAGCAGCAGCTCATTTGCATTTAAAGGGACAAACACAAAAATGGCGTGTTTTTGCTCACACCCAAATAGAGGCAAATTTGACAAGCTATAATAAATGATCTGTGGGGTATTTTGAGCTGAAACTACACAGACACATTCTGCAGACACCAGAGACTTATATTACATCTTGTAAAAAAGGGGCATTATAGATCCCCTTTAATTAAGATTAAAATGAAAACAGAAAATATAAAAAAACTAGACTTTGTCATAAAGACTATTCTGATGGCTGTAGCAGCAGTGCTTTAAAGGGAATTAAATTAGAGACATCTTCAGCTAAAGCACATTGTTGGCATGCTAAAACTCTCTCCGAGAAGTTGTCTCTCTTCATTTTTCCCCTTTAAAGCACCACAGCTAAAAATGAAATTCTTGTAACCTCACTAGACTCGACTAGTCGAGTATCCTGACCATCCCTGAACCACACTCCCACTGAAGAGCTTCAACATCGGTGCAAGAGACGAGGAGAGGAGTTTGCTGGTCATCTACAAGCACCGAATGCGACATTAAACATTTAAAACACCCCACCCACCACGGCCGGGCTATTTTTTACAACTTTATCCTCTCATTATTAATTTGTAATAACCTTTAAGGCTTTTTGATGTCATGCATATTTCACAGAGAGATATCCTTTTCCTTTTTCACAGCTCTCACGTCGGGCTGTCAAATGACAGATCACCGGCGCGGCGTGAAGGTGTGTCATCACCTGCTATAATTAGCAGCTGGTCGGAACAAAGCGAGGTATTAACCTAGACCTGCCTGTCTGCACGAGTCTTTTAGTTTGTGTGAAAACATTATATCAGAAGGTGATATAAATCAGACACAGCACAACTGACGCCGCATGTGTGAATGATGTCTGCGAGCATTTGCAGGTTATTTTAAAAGTCCCGACACGTGAAAAATGATGCGGATCGGCTAGTGATAAGCAGCTAATAATTTCAAGCCACTTAGGCATGTATGAATATGACCTGTGAGACCTCTTTCCTCCCCTCATGCGGTATAAATCAGCAGCGAGTGGAATGAGACCCAGAGGAGCTACAGTGAACGCTGATGAGTCCCATAATTCTCCAGGCTGGGACTTCCTCCTCCGTGACCACCTGGACAACGGCCAAAGACTTCACAGAGCGCAGCGTCCCCGTGCCAAACTCTAAGAGCCGTAACGTAAATTCAGTCTGTTTGTTTAAATGCCAGTTTCTTGGCCGTTCACTGTAAGAGCACTTCCTCGTGGTGACCCAGATGATGCATTGTTCCTCCTAATGGGACAGCATACAAAAACAGGATTTTAAGTCAAGATGAAATCAAATTTAAATCTATTTACTTCCATAATGCCCATTCCTGGTCTTATTCTTCCAATAAAAACAACCATTTCTCTGAAACGACTTCACTTTGTGTCTCTTATACTTAAACCTCTTCTCTACAACACTCACTTTTCAGGATCCAATCAATTCCTGATCGATAAAGTTCATTTTACAGAAGCAAAAATGGGTTGTGAATATCATTTTACAGTATGAACAGGTTTTTTTCCCCTGCACCTCTAGTGGCACCAAATAGAATTGCAAATATAATGTTTTCAAACATTTCTATGGAAGCCAATTTACAATTTCCATGCTTTGGTAAATAATAATGATGACATAAAAAGCCAAAATTATGGTATGAAAAGACAATTATGGCAAACATTTTGACTTGTGTCATCAGTTTTCGGTAACACTTCAGCATGGGGAACAATTCTCACGTTTAAAGTTGCTTATTAGCTTGCATACTGGCTGTTTATTAGTACTTATAAAGCACATATTAATGTCTTATTCTGCATAACCATATACTACATCCCATAATCCTACCCCATACCTAAACTTAAAATGCTACAACCACTACCTTATTATTAATAAGCAGTAAATTAAGAGTTTTTTGAGGCAAAAGTCATAGTTAATAGTGAATGTGTTTCCCATACCAAAGTGTTACTAAGTATTCAAAAGTAATTCTGTATAAACTGTATAACTATTGAGTTGCCATTCTTTTTTGCACCTTTTCCTATACACATGTACGGTTTTATGTTTGCTTATATTATTTTTTTTCAATTTCTGGTGTTCTTGCTTAAAAAAAAAAAAATTACCTTTTGATTAATACCTGTTGCCTGTATTGTTACTGTTGTCATATTGTGTGTAATCTTAATTTAAAACTCATTTTGGATTTTGGATTTTCAAACAATAATTGAGTTAAATAAAACAGACCAGCATGTTGGGTTAAAACAACCCAGAGCTGGGTGGGTTCATCCTTTTTTTAACCCAGCACTGGGTTGCCAAAATGACCCACACTGGGTTGTTTTTAACCCTGCATTTTTTTTTTTTTAGAGTGAAATATGAGCCTGTGGGCCCTATCATACACCCGACGCAATGCGATGCCAGGCGCAACGCAAGTATTTTTTTGCTAGTTTCAACCCGACACAGTTATCATTTTCACATCCAGCTCCACAGTTTAAAAAGCAAATGCACTCATGCCCATTACTAACAGGTGCGTTAGTAATATTCACTTATAGGCGGATGCACAACGAGCGTACACACTTCTTGTTACACATACAGGGACGCGGAGCAGCACACAAACATTTTTAAATATTAAAAATTAAAAGGATTCCTCTATGGAGAAGCATTCAGTCTTTCAGCTTGCAAATTCCACCATGTAAATGGCGAATCCTCCATGCTGTAAGCGCACCTGGCTTTTAAAGGGAATAGGAGATCACACCCTTTTAGACCATACGCCGGGCGGGCCAACCATTTTTCCCATCGTTAAACTAGCAAAAGTGGATTCAGACACGCCCTAAGTGTACCTGTGGCATGCGCTTCAGACCATGTGCTTAGATCGTTAAAATAGGGCCATTTGTGTTTAATACAGTAAATTTGACCAGTGCCTAAAAGCTTAAAAGAAGAGAGTGTCAGTAAGTAGGAATCATGGGATATCAGCAATCAACAAACTGATGCAAAATCATGCATCAAACTTACAAAAAAATCCTGAAAAACACAATATAGAGATATCAAGAAAATCTACATTACATGCAGTAGTAGTAGTTGCTTACTAAAGACAGTGGGGTCACTATAGCAGTGTATTATGGGTGTTTCTTCAACTATGGGCACAAACACAATTGAATAGTATAGTCTAGTCTAGTCTAGTATAGTATAGTCACATTTTTTTATATAATTGCACAAAGATTTGACAACCAGATCATATATAAATATATATTAGAAAGACTTACATTTTTTTTTAACTTTTAGTTAATTATATTTGGTTATACTTTACGTTAAGACATCCTTGTTACAGTGAATGTAATTAATAATTTTTTGATGGATTTTCATATTTTAAAGGATTAGTTCACTTTAAAATTAAAATAGAATGAAAAGCGTCAGTTACACTTTTTTTGTAAGTTGAATATTGAAGGCGGTCTGGCGGAAGCTAGATATTTTACTTCATAACTTGTTAAATATGGATTTTTTTTTTTTTTTTTTTTTTACATAAACTCATCGCTTCACTTCAGAAGGCCTTTATTAACCCCCCGGAGCCGTGTGAAGTAAATTGATGATGGATAGATGCACTTTATTCAGCTCATACTTGTGAACCCCATTCACTGCCATTATAAAGCTTAGACGCATCAGAATATTTATTAATATACAGTATCTCACAAAAGTGAGTACACCCCTCACATTTCAGCAACCATTTCATTATATGTTCTCAAGGGACAATACTATAGACATGAAAATTGGATATACTTTAGAGTAGTCACTGTGCAGCTTGTATAGCAGTACAGATTTACTGTCCTCTGAAAATAACTCAACATACAGCAATTATTGTCTAAACAACTGGCACCAAAAGTGAGTACACCCCTAAGTGAACATGTCAAAACTGTGTACAAAGTGTCCATATTTTGTGTGAGCACCATTGTTATCTAGTGCTGCCTTAATCCTCCTGGGCATGGAATTCACCAGAGCTGTACTTGTTGTTGTTGGGATCCTCTTCAACACCTCCATAATGACATCACAGAGCTGCTGGATGTTAGACACATGGCGCTTCTCCACCTTCCGCTTGAGGATGCCCCACAGGTGCTCAATAGGGTTCTGGAGACATACTTGGCCACTCCATCACCTTCACCTTCAGCTTCCTCAACAAGGCAGTAGTCATCTTGGTGGTTTGTTTGAGGTCGTTATCATGTTGGAAAACTGCTGTTCGGGCCAGTTTCTCATGTTCTGCTTCAGAATGTCACAGTACATGTTGGAATCCATGTTTCCCTCAATGAAGCAGAGCTCCCCAGTACCAGCAGCACTCATGCAGCCCCAGACCATGATGCTACCACCACCATGCTTGACTGTAGGCAAGACACAATTTTTTTGGTACTCCTCACCAGGGCGTTGCCACACATGCTGGACACCATCTGAGCCAAACAAGTTTATCTTAGTCTCATCAGACCACAGGACATGGTTCCAGTAATTCATGCTCTTGGACAGGTTGTCTTCAGCAAACTGTTTGCAGGCTTTCTTGTGAGCCAGCTTCAGAAGAGGCTTCCTTCTGGGACGACGGAAAACCTCTGTATGACCCTGGCCACTGTACTGTAACTCAGTTTTAGGGTGTTACCGATCAATTCTCAAATCCTCAGAGAGTTCTTTGCCATGAGGTGCCATGTTGAACATCCAGTGGTCAGTATGAGAAAATTGTACTCAAAGCACCAAATTTTAACTGCTATAATACAAGATACACAATTTGTATGGTCCTGTCAAGCAGACATAAACATGATGAATAGGACATGTGGCTTTGCATGGTTAAACGCCACTTAGGGTTGTACTCACTTTTGTTGCCAGCTATTTTGACAATAATGGCTGTATGTTGAGTTATTTTCAGAGGACAGTAAATCTATACTGCTATACTATCAGCACATTGACTACTCTAAAATATATCCATATAATATATATTTCTATAGTATTGTCCCTTGAGAAGATATACTAAAATGGTTGCTGAAATGTGAGGGTTGTACTCACTTTTGTGAGATACTGTAACTCTGATTGTATTCATCAGAAAGAAGAAAGTCATATACACCTAGGATGGCTTGAGGGTGAGTAAATCGTGGGGTAATTTTCATTTTAAAGTGAACTAATCCTTTAATATTGAAAGTCTGGGACTGGGACAAGAGTAAAACAACAACAACAAAAAAACCCCTACATAAAACATTTGAGAAGTAGCAAAAATACATCAAGAAGATGAAATATATTCATTTAAATGAAAATCTGCCTCAGGACATAATCATGCCTAAAGTTAAAAAAAAACAAAACACTGTGTTATTGTTAGTTGGCATCTGTTATTGTACTATCGGCTTGTCAGTCGTTTCAATTACAGATTGTTATTTTAAAATCTCTCTGCAGTTAAAAGGAAGCAAACACTCCAACGTGACGGTGAAAGTCACAAAGAAGCCATGTTTCTATTTATATGTTGAATAGATGCAGTTAGCATTTAAATGACACTTCGCATTACACACTCCGATGAAACAGCCCTTAAAAACAATATAAATAGAGTCTTCTGGGTCACGGATCATGTGCAGGTAAACTGGATTAACCATGGTAAACTGTGGCAACACATCGCCCTCTGTCCGTTAAATAAACCCTCATGTGTGATGGATCTTTGACAGTATGAATAAAGAGCTTCAGACAGGAATAAGAATCTGTCTGACTTGCAAAACAATGATTTAAGCAATTAAATGTATATTAAATCTGTATGCTAAATCTTAAAAGACACATTTGAAAGTCTGCATATCCTTAAACAAAAAAAGCAAACCCTAAACAAAGCAGAAGGCAGCAGTGCATGTGAAGAGCAGCGCGCGTGACTGCATGTGCATGTTTGAACTGCCGGACTGATGACACTGAGTTGATTTAGTCGGGGAATAGATGTCTGTCCTTCAGACCACTGGATAAAATTGGTCTCAATATAAAATGTAATAAAACTGCTCTATCGCCAGATCTCCGTGCACCTCCAGTCATTCTTCACATCTCTGCTATATACAGTACAAACACACTCAGGCAGACACATATGCTCACAATTATAAGTCATGTTTGTGAAGCTAGATATAAACTCTAGATAGAAACATACACAATTTTACATAGTTAAAGTCAACAAGAAACTGCATTTGCAACTCATTTAACGGGGTACTTCATGTGCTGGCAAAATGGGCTTTCAATAAAAACTTGGCTGTTTACAAAGTAGAAAGGTGAAACATTTTTTGAAATCAGTGCTATCTGACTAGAGAAATCAGAGAAAAAGGCTAAAAAATAAAATAGGCAGGAAAACTTCAACACCCATAATGCACTGGGCATGTTGCCGTCCAAGGCCACTACCAACAGTGTGCTATGTATATGCTTACCAGAGTCAAATACCGCCTTGCTTTAGTAGGAAATACTTCTATGCAAACTTTTAGTCATAATGGTGTCAACTTCGTATTGTTCCCGGGTGCAAGAATTCAAAGAGTAAAAGTTTAGCAGAAGTGTGTTATTTTCCAGTTAGTTTGCAGTGAAGGATCCAGCGTGCTAAAGCCTGCAAACTAAGAATCATAAATGTATACAGAGAGAATGCTGTGAAACTGAAAAACCTCTGAGTCTGTAGTCAACATTTCAAACTGGATGACCATGAACACAGTGTTTTAGGCCGAATAGAGGGAAAAACTCAAAGAAACTCAACCCCCATAAGCAAAAGCTAAAAAATCTGTTGCTATAGTGTTTCATGTTTATCATAATGCTGTTTAAAGAGTAGACATAGTATATGATACAATTTTCAGTGATAAACCTACCCTTACAATAACTGTTCTCTCAATAACCCTCTGCCAATCCGACTGTCTATTGGCTGGGATACGGAAATACGGAAGAACAATCTGTAGCCCTGGAGCTGTCAAGTGTGTGCTGGATGACACTTTTGCTGACAAATAAATGTGAATTTCTTAGTCCAGGTAACACGGAGAATGAGTAAACATTGTTCATTTACATTTACTACCGACACTGTAACAATACAAAGTGGTTTGAAAATTCAAAGGATTTTTGAAGTTACACTTTAAATCTGTCATTATGCAATGCATTTCTGAGTGATTCATTATATTCAAAACAATATTTTATCCATCAGGAACTGATTGAATGGTGAAAAGTGTCTCTATATGAGGTGGTTAGAAGAGGAATATCAGCTAAAAATGTCCTGATCTCATTCACTCTCTCTCAACACTACTTTCCAATTTATAACTGATTATATTGATGTCGAACAAACCACATTAAGCAAATAGTTAACCACATTCAGATAATTAGCACACTATATAATTAAATTAAGATTATAGATTAATTATTTAATTTGAAACAAATTGAACTCAGAAAATTGCAGGTAAACTTCACAAATAATGACAAAGAAATGGCAAGTAACATTTTTAATTAAAGGTGAAACTTTTAAGTAGCAAGACTGAAACAGTATTTTCTTGTAAACTATATTCCAAAAATCTGTTTTATTTACAACTTAAAAAATAATATAATTATAGGGGATTAAGAAATAGTGAGAGCATAGAAGAAAGCAGGATTGTTTTTCTGTCACAAAAAAAAAAAATCTTAATCTTATTTAAGGTGAATCAAAATTCAACATTTAGACTAAATACAACAAATAAAAAAACAACAGTTTAATATTTTATTTTGCTACAATCAAAATGATCAACGAGCAACTAAAACTATCAGAACTGCTGAAATGATTCAGACTTGCTACCAGAAAGAAAGAAAGAAAGAAAGAAAGAAAGAAAGAAAGAAGTTTGATTATCACTTCAGCTCGTGAGGTTGTGTTGCACACGTATGACACAAATCCAGAGATGTAATATTTTGTCACACTATACTACTTAACATTTGCTTGATGCTGGAAAAGCGAAACTATTATTAAAACAGCTGAACTTCTGTCACTCTACAGACAAATGCAGTTACAAATCCAGCTCTGTTCTCTTGATGATAGAAGGAAAATAAATCTTATCAGTGCAGGACTAAAGGTGACGCTCTACAGCCAAAAGAAAAGTAAACCTGTTCTCCGGCTGGTCCTTTCACACCTGTCAGTGGTCAATAGATACTCTGGGGAAAACAAGGAAAAAAGAAAAAGAGAGCCCTTGACACTAATCCCTCGAGACCCAATTAAAAGGGTGACAATCACCATCACCACAGGAACCAAGAGGATGAATAGACGCCACTTTAATTGAACTAAACGTTTCCTTCAGGAGAAACCTGAGAGAGAGATTATTAACAGTTACACAAATATTTGAGAGCAAATGCTCGGGTTTTCTTCCTAGATAATTGTGAAAATACACATTGCTGGGTTAAAAATAACCCAAGTTGGGCTGAAAGTCTACAAACCCAGCGGTTAGGTTAAATGTTTGCCCAACGTGCTGGGTAGTTTTATTTAACTCAACTATTGTTTAAAAATTAAAATTAACCCAAAGTATGTTGAAAATTAACATTCATTAATAGGTTTAATGTAAATGATTTTTATTTTTACTGTACATTAAAAAAAAACACTCAACTCAAGTTGAGTTAAAAGTCTACAAACCCAGTGATTGGGTTGTTTCAACCCAGCGGTTGGGTTAAATGTTTGCCCAACGTGCTGGGTAGTTTTATTTAACTCAACTATTGTTTAAAAATGAATATATGGCTGGCTTGAAATGAACTGGAAATTGGAAATTAAAATCAGACACATAATTACTAGAGGCAACAATAATCAAAAAGTGAACATTTATTAATCTGCAATTTAAGAAATGTTTATGGTTTAATTATTATTCATTAAACTTATTAATAAATGTCAATTCCCAACATACTTCATTTAGTTCATTTTAAGCAAACAATACAGAAATTTTTAAACACTAGGACGTTGGTCAACATTTAACCCAACTGCTGGGTTAAAACAACCCAATCGCTGAGTTTGTCCATTTTCAGCCCAGCATTTTTTTAGAGTGTAGGAAGCCAGAAATCTCAAATCTAAACGGTCAAAGAAAGAGGACTTGTTTTATGTAGACTTCCTCCAGAAGATAATCAGACGAAACCTCTTTTCCGTGTTTCTTCTGCTTAGTTTTTATAAACTCTCTCCTGTTGATGCGCCACACCAGCTTCTTGCACAGTCAAATGTTAATTAGTATTGTGCTTAATCCGATACTGGAGAGCCCCAAACTGTCAGGTCATATTATAAACAATCGGCCTCAACGTTAGCGCAAATGACACGTTGCGGCGCTATCTCTCTCCGCAAAAGGCTCCCAAGGTACTAATTGGCCTACTTTATGCTCTCTCTTTGAATTGCCATTTCTCTCTTAGTTTTGGGTATTAGTCTTGACAACCATCGATCTGTAATGCGCAGCATTCTACTGTATATTTTTTCAGAGAAAAATAAACGGAGGCTGGGAAACGGAATGAATGAATTAATTCCTCCTGCTCTGACGTAGTGACTGTAGCTCTGTAGGCGAGTGGCTTTTGTTTGTGACGGTGCTCTCGAATGAAGGATTGCATGCAATTCCAGAAGAGAATGAAAGTTCAAACACTTTGCCAGCAGCAAAGTAAGTGTAACTTTTCTCCTCTTAAATTATTTAAGATTAGCAACATCATCTTATCAATCTATCGATCTCTCGGCAGAAAGATGAAAATGGAAAAATAATGAGGGAGATGAATGCCGCGTAAAGAACATCAATGTGCAAAATTTAATTATCTGCTGCGGTGAAAAAAAAAAAAAAAAAAAAAAAAAAAAACTGTTGGCTGTTTTCTAAAACAAAAAGAAGCGGTTAATATTTTTTCCTTCTCTGCATATTTTAATTACCAGATCAATCATAACTACGTACGGCGCGCCGCTTGTGAGAGAGAGAGAGGAGAAAATTGCGAGTCTAAATGAAAAACAATAGATTTACTTTAAAGTCGGAGCTCTTTTGAAGTCTAAATTAAAATTTCAGGTACCTTTAGGAGAAGCAGCTTCACAAAGTTATGATATTCAATTAGTGTGTTTAGATTCCACTGAAATTACACTTCACAGCTCGACACCATGTTAAATGAAAACTCTGGAGATTCCAGACTTCTGTTGCCCTAAACAGACAGTGGGAG